>NC_050470.1:2444872-2477872 GCF_013373865.1 Monomorium pharaonis | reverse complement strand
CAGTATCTCCGTAGTATCTTGCACTCGACATTCGGATTTCCGTTTCAATTTTTGAAGCTCGTGCAATGAAGTGTTACTTATTCCTCAATTGTGCACTGAACGGAAAACGATAATGCTTCTGTTTGTAGTACTAATACCAAGTCGCTGTCGTGTCTGCAAGACATGGATGATTTTCTGCAGACTACATTGCGATTGCAGTATTTCTTATTATTAATTTTAACAAATTAATTTAGAGATACAAACAAGATATACACGAGTAAAAAGAGCAAACTTTTTTTACATGTCAAATAATTAAAAATTATAATTAAAATTTTTTTTTAATTTGCAACTTTTTATTAATTTTATTATAATGTTTTACGTTACATTATATTCAGAGGAAAGTCACCAATATTAGCATATTACTTTAATCATAACAAAGATCGTTAGTTTCGGACAGGTGAACCTGCGAAAAGTACTCAAACTTATAGCAACTATGAATGTCACATTTGCATAATGGCGACACTGATCGATTAAAACGTATGTCGTGAAATAAATTAGGTAATAAAAATATCTGAGCTGTACCTCGTATAAAGAAATAAACTTAACATTTTTTGTAAGAAATACATAAGGTTTTATAACAACGCTTTATATCAAGGTTTCTGACGGGTTCTCTAAGATAGGGAGTTATAAATTATTAATTTAACACAGAAACGCGTTCGAGAATACAATATTTATATCGCCTTGTTAAAAATGACGTGATCAAGTTGTGATCGAGGTCTAAAATAGACCTTTATTCTATTAGCGGGCGTATTCTCTACAGTGGAAACTTTCACTGAACCGGTCGAACATTGCCTCAGATATTAATAAAATCTTTCCGCAGCTATTTATGTACGCAAGAAATTTTACGTAACACTTCCATGTGAAAGATTTTACACACTGTATAGATACGAACCGTTAAGATAGTATTGGCTGCGTGAAGACATGTAGATTATAATATAACTATAACTATGACTATAAATTACAGTCGTAAGATTTTAAAGTTCGTTAATAAATATACATTAATACAAGCAGCCAACTTTATTCTAAGTTGTTCCCATCTCGAAGGAAATGGAAGCAACTTTTTGAGCATCTTCAGTGAGTATCTATCTTGTGAGTGTACGTGAGTGCCACTTCCTTCTCTAAAGTAGGGACAAAATTGTGTTTTCGGGACAATGTTCTCTAGAGGATTTTCATCCCTTGCCAGAAAATTACCCTCATACGTTATGTCCTTGCCATACATCAGTATTATGTCAAAAATTTACACTGTCACCTCTCGATGAACTTTAACCTCGAAGTTGGTGAACTCAGTGCCTGTTGACACGAAAAATAAATTGATGTTGTTTAAGAATGAGTTAATGTCTCGACGGCAGATGCATTTCGCGATGCGTAGCACATTTGGCAAAGAAATACGTATATATTATATATATTCGTGGGTTCATTTGATAAAGCCGGCACGACAAATTTGCTAGCAATTCCTTGCCGACGGCGAGGCGGTAATTCGCGCCGGAGAGGGATCAGACGTGCGCCGTATGACACGGTGCAATGCATACAGCCGCATATTATACGTAGCGCAGGATGATACGAGAAATGTCCTGGTGGAGCCAGTCTCGTGACGTTATAGAGGAAGAGGATGGTGTGGCGGGTTAGGGTGAACGACGCGAGGGACGAGTGCGCGTGACTAGTGCATGTCTTTGATGGTAGAAGCAATGGCACATATAGATCTCGCACTGAACTTACACGTCGCGTGTTCCCAGAGTTTCGGGATAAGCCATGTGTCCTGGAACTGATAATAATTAGACAAGCGCAGTCTTGAACGAACAATATGACGACGTAGACCACGATTACCGTTTCCTTTGAGAGTGATGAGCCCACGCTTCTGCCGCGGAGCTCTCGATGTCAGTCAGCAGAGAATATTCGAACATTTAGCGTCAAGAAGTTCAATATTGTACCGGGTGTTTCGTTCGATTTTACGAGATCACTCTCCTTCGGCAAACGATATTGTATTAAAGCGTGAAGTTCCCGTCGTTGTTTTAAAGCAGATATAAGAGGGCTATTCGCACAGTTATTAATTTACTTTTCTGCGATCAGAGTTTCATCGTACATTCAAGGTGAATTGATGACAAGATGGGATGATGATTATTAACGATACACTTTTACGTTGAATTACACTGTTAGCTTTTTAAATAAAA
This sequence comes from Monomorium pharaonis, assembly GCF_013373865.1. Lineage (NCBI taxonomy): Eukaryota > Metazoa > Arthropoda > Insecta > Hymenoptera > Formicidae > Monomorium > Monomorium pharaonis. The sequence goes on along the minus strand of NC_050470.1, from coordinate 2,475,665 downwards.
TGAGCTAGAGAGAGAAGGTGTATGATATTTACACACTCTTGATATTTCATACAAACTTCGGGTATCTCAAAGATACGCATCTATAGGAAATGTTTTTCTTTTTATGTTTTTTGCCAAGGCAGCGATTTCCCGGAGTTTGCGAGAGATCGTGGAACGAAATTAATTCAGTTTTTCTCCGGGATAAACTCCAAAGATAGGCGCTGATCTTGGCGCCAGATATATTGGCCTCCATTGTCGTAGACTAAGCGTCCCGGCGTTCTGTAATGGGAACGCTGAGCAAGGGGTGCACTGACTGACAGCGGCGGCGCAACTACATCGGCGATCGCGATGGCTGGCGATCGCCGGGCACATAAATTCCGCCGAGACGTGTGACACCGAGACACCTAATCTATTTAATCTCACGATGAAAAATCGTCCCTCCGCGACACTCGTTTCGCTTATCGTATTATTATTCTCCTTACCGTCGGGTATATGTGTCTCTCCCCGTCCACCTGGAAAAGATCCAAGGTCTCATCGGTACGATGACTTACGACCATATTTTTGATCTTTTTTTACTTATTCGTTATTCCTTCTCCCCTGTTCGTTTGCGGATCGGCAGCCGTGCGGAAAGGGGGAGGAGGAAAATAGTGGAATTTTTAACTAGTAGAGTTATTTCTGTTCCCCATGAACTCGCTTTACGAAAGTAAAGTAGCCGCGATTTGTTCCGGAGTAATGTCGCGCGGTAACATGGGAAAACGATTAAGGCTGAAGAGACTAGAATTTACTCTTTAGCATCCGATATAATGGATTGTTACACAAGAAATCTCTTATCTACAGTTAATTTTAACACACTAGTACAATGACATGAAGAATGGGGGAGCGTCGGATCTATTGATCCAATCCGAAAGGTTCTTTAATTTATTGTTTTCGAGCAGTGTTTTTGTTGTACACAGTTTAACTAATAAATAATTTTTATTTATAGTAAACAGTTTTTATTAGGATAAACATACTACTTTACAATAAATGTACTATTTTAATGAATTAGGTAATAATAAGTTATTTATATAACTATGAATATAATCATGTAGGAAGAGTATATGTAGCATCAAAAAATTGTGAATATGTGAACATCAAAGGAATGGAATTTATCGAAGCGATTCACGACACGCGAAAGTTTTGAACCACGTTGTATAAGACGCGTCTCTCGTGACTCTTGACCTAGGCACGCAGCATTCACGAGAATGAGATTATCTTGCAAGAGTCGTTTAATCTCGTAAATGCGATCGTAGGTAGGTTAAGCACGCTCTACCGCAGTAGACTTTGAAACACGCGTAAAACGCGGAATTTCCGGTTTTGAGATGGCGCGTAAAAATCACGGATTAAATGAGTAATTCCAATTATTACAGAATGTTTAATAGGACGCGCGCTTAATCAATCAAATTACCATCACATTTTTTAATGAATAATTTGTATTAATTAATCGCTGTTATTTTACGCCAGCATTGTTTGGAGAAGCGTTTGATACTAAATGAACCTTAAATGAAATAATAACATAATAGCTGTATCCTTCCTTTTCGAATATGGTTTATGAAACCACTTAGCGTAAAAACTACTTATTATTATTTAAGGTATTAATAATGAAATTATTATTATATATTTTACATATGTATAAAGATTAATAAAAAATTTATATTAAATAATAATTGGCCAGTTTGTAAGATATATATAAATTTATTACAATATATCGTTCAATAAAATATAAATATTAGAACATTAAGTGATTTTTGAATACGACACAAGGGGATTTAAATATATAGAGAGACACCGCGTGGCAAGCAATATCGTATTAAAAAATACTTATATTGAGTTAAATTAAAATTTAATTGAAAGTTCAGTGAAGAATTACACAAGCTAGTTTAAATTGCATTTGGATTGGTAGTCACTTAGTAGGCGAGTCACGTAAAGTTCTCGGATGGGCACGTAATTAAGTGTCCCGGAAGGGTGCTGCGGCTTATCATTTACGATCGCATAAGAACTAACAGAGAGGATCATGAATCATTATATCCTTTCATGTTCTTAATAGCAGAGATCAGAGAACCGCGAGCTTCGTTGATCCTGGAGGTTAATTAATCAGTTCGAAAGATCATACGAAGGTACGCTTAAACACGCCACCTTTGAAACAATTTAATTAAATCTCCGTAACGAGTACGCCTTTCGTTGGGTTTCCTTTCTGCTGCGTCCTTTTTGTGTCTTTTCTAAGGACCGGAATCCTAAAACAGATGTAATTCATGTCCACCCTTCACTGTAGCGACGCGGACGACTGCCTTGAAATTTATTTAACGTCCACTAACGTCACGGAGATAAACGAGCATCATCATTCTTCTCGTAAATATGTAACTTCTTTTATGCGCAAGTAGTTTAAATAACTTGCATAATGTTTTACATACAAAACAGGAAAATTAACTTTTTAAAATGCGTGTGAATTCCGCGCATGTAATAAAGCGCATATTTTCGACTTTTAAATGTTTTTCTTTTAATTTGCAAAAGTTAAGCGATTATTACAACGAATTTTTGAACATTTTTTTCAAAAATGATGCTGTATATGATGCGATCATAGAAAAAAACTATTGTATATCGCAATGCAAGCTGCATTTTAATGTAGTTAATCATAATTTATCAAATATTATTTTATTAAATTGTAAAATAACTTTCTTTCTCTTTCTCTTTCTCTCCTTCTCTTTTTTTTCTCTCAGCATATCAAACACCTTGAACAGGTACAGTAGAAATTAATTTCCTTCGTCTCGTGGCAGTAGCAGCGCTAGCGTTGGAATCTGTTTAATCAGTACCAGTAACCCCGCTTGATAAGGCATTAAGGGCTGTAGACCAAATTAAGCTATTATGTTTGTTAATTAAGGGTACCGCTGTCTTAGGAGACTTCGGGAAACGGCGAGTTTCCCAGATGCCATCGGCTTCCATTATTGCTGGGAATCACCTTCATTTAGAACGTCATATAATCTCAATAAGTTTCTTTCACGCTTTAGCGAAATTTTTTTAACCCATATTTTTTTGTACATTTAACCCTTTAATCCATATAGTTCAGATATATATAAAATCAATGATTCAGATGAAAAGAAAAAATTATGATACACGGAGAGAATTTTCTCTTAAAAATTACCCTGAAAATCGTGGTAATTGTGAGACAACGTAAACCTTGGAAAATTTTACCATACTTTTAATAAAATTTACAAAAATTTAGTAAAGTTTAGTAAAATTTTAAGAAAATTTGGCTAAGTTTTAGTAAATTTTGTTAGAAGTATAGTAAAATTTACTAAAACTTAGCCAAATTTTCTTAAAATTTTACTAAACTTTACTAAATTTTTGTAAATTTTATTAAAAGTATGGTAAAATTTTCCAAGGTTTACGTTGTCTCACAATTACCACGATTTTCAGGGTAATTTTTAAGAGAAAATTCTCTCCGTGTAGGTATGCAGGTACGATAGGTATGCAGGTACGATAGATATAAAAAATTTTATGAAATCTCAAATCAATTTGTGTAATGTGAAGCGACACTAAATATATATATATATATATATTTTTAAAAAAATCTGATAGACATCGTTGAATCGGACGGATAAATTAAAATCGAACACTTGTTTGCCATCGAGATTAAATAACAGCACATGCGATTTATGCGTATGCATGTCACATAACGGAGATATCTTTTATATTATAACATATTTCCTTCCGTCATATATCTAAAAGAATCTTTGGAATGAAACACGATGCGAAGAATATTCTTCATATAAAAATTCATTGCCTTGTCGTAGAAACGGCTAAGTAACGAGGTCGAATCCTGAGCAACGCGTACAGGCGGTGATAGAAGTCGAAGGCTGTAATTTCTTACCTCCGAAATTACCGACAAAAAGAGAAAAAGTAGAACATGAATTTATGTATATACTTCGCTCGCAGCGCAGGAAGGAATTTTCTCCATTCAGACACTACTTTTTGTTTGTTCTCGAACTTCTTCATTCGCTTTATTACACTTAGTAAATACTTGTTAAATATATGACTTCAACTTTTGTCCGTGTAGTATTTCTTCGTTGTAAAGCAAAGGAATAATAATTGCGTTAATAACTTAGCATGATAACATAAATACTGTGTATTGAAAATATAAAATTGCTGTACGTAATGCGGTTGCAAAAGATATTTAAAATAGCGAATAAAAACACTATAATTGGATATGAATATAATTGGATCTAAAATGCATGTTTTATTTTTTTACTAATATTTAATTTAAAAACTTTTCTCTGGCACTTTTAATTTTGATTTAATCTTTAAGATCTCGTTTTTGTGAAACATTTTTATTTTTTAAAACTTTTGGATTATATTAATCTCCAAACGATAGTATGCCATAAGAGATTCAAGTAGAGGGTTAAATAAAATAGAAACTTATTTGAGTCATTATGTTTGATATTATGAATATATAAATATGATGTACACACACACACACATACACATTTAAATAATAATAAAAATTAAATAAAATACCAAATTTATATCTTATTTTTTTCGTCTATCTTACTTTTATATATATATATATATATATATATATATATATAAAACTCCAGATAAAATAAAATAAATTTATAATATAAACATGTAAAAATAACAGTGTTTTCATGTACGTAAAAAATTATGATAAAATTGACGAAATCTACTAGAAATTAAAAATTTTTGTATATTTATAAATAAAATTCAATATTTTAAATTGTAAATTTTTATCTCTTGTTGTGTTATTTTTTTTTAAATTTGTAGTAGTGACATAAACTTTTCATTCACACGTTTATCATTTCGTATTTTTCTTTCAATCACTCGACATTTCAGCACTCCGAAAAACGTAACAGCTCTTTATTGTTGCATCCACATTCAACTTAAATTTATCCGTAAAGACAAGCGTTGAAACGTGCTATCGACTATTCCGTTCGCTGTGCGCGTTAACGTCACCTCGATGCAATCTCTTATATACCGCTTTGGTATAACCCTGTCTTAGTATAACCTCGCATGCTAGCACGCCTTACATCCGTTTTACCATAAAATACAACGAGGTATAGACAATCTTGTTACTTAGTGCCGCGCGGAGAGTTATTCTTCGTTGACGACCGCATCAAATGTCTGAAGTACATAAACTCTATGCATATTTAACCGGATATAATAATCGGCGGATATAATATAATAATTTAACCGACTATATTAATTATATTTATATAGGAGGTCCAGAGAAAGATTATATTGCATGTTTTACTTTCGTGTATTAAATATTAACGAAATTTTGGTCGCAAATAATGCTCCTCCGGAGAACGTAAAAATAAATGTCGTTTCTTAAACACAAAGTGCATAACTGTATACTTTTCATTATGTTTTTTACTTTGAAGCAAAGGGATTATGTTTGTACACGCGAATTTGATTGTTTGTGGTTTGCATTTGGGGTGAAATATGTATGGATAAGTAAGTGTAATATGCCATAATACTATTGTTTAATCGACATTCATGTACATTATGTGAAAAATTGCCGGCGCAGATATTCGATTCCGTTTTACAGGCTCGCGATAAAATGTTCGGCGTTGTCGGCCTTTTCGTTCGCGAGTCGTTCCACGTTTCTATGCGCGATTTCACGACCGACGGAGAGAAATCGTAAATTGTTCGTGCGCAGTACAAAACGATCGATTCTTCCGCGCGATCGATCCGTATTCAAAAGCGCGACGGATAATTCAGTTTCTACCAGCTGGAGATCGAGCACTTCGAGATCTATTCCTGCGTGTAAAAATGGGAAAGGTAGAAAGAATCAGCCGAACGCGGCCAACCGAGACGACCGCGTCGAAAATTCCGTGGCGTAATAATCGAACGCCGATAGCGATCTACAGATCGTTTCCGAGGTTCGGGAAAATTTCCGCGCATCGTTCCGAATGCGAACGCTTCGGGGTTGGTTTGCTGCCATTAAGTCAAGCGCGCAGCATGCGGCTTCAGGCCGGAAGCCGAGCTAGACGACGCGCCAGAAAATCGACGACTAAGCAAATATTGTATGTTGTTCGTTTTCGATTCCTATATCACGTATTACGATCAAATCGTGACCGTCGATGATATCTTCGACGTACCGTTACTATTGCAGTAAGTTTTTTTTCTTTCTCACCTGTCGATAAAACATGCAAGTAACGACATACACAAATTTACTCTTTGCTTACAATGTTTATACAGATTTTTAATTTTATAAATAATTTATAAATAATTATGTCGGTCTCTTATCGTTGATGTTAATGTTGCATGTAAATAAATGAATATATCAAAAAGTATGTAATTATTTAATTAAGATATGTAACTAGGAATTTCAAGGAAAACTGCTTTCGGCATTTTGGTTATTTTCGTCGCATTTTAACACAGTCTTTTGTGAACTCTTCTCAAAGATAAAGCTTCAAAAGGGATTTGCTAATTTCTAAAAGCTTTCTACGGTGCACGACGTAAGCCTGATCAAAGCTTTTACCATTTTGAGTTCTCTCGACATTTTAGTGTCGTGGTTGCTCGATGCGCCGTCGCATGAATATTTTAGGGGCCCTTCGATCTACGGTAAACTAAAGTAAACTAAGTATAGTAAACGTTTCACGTCGCCGTGTTGGAAGTTTGATTAACGTGATCATATAATATTGCTTAAGCCAGACTAATACTAAAATCACGGTTTGAGTGTAGGAGACACTTAACGATTTATCTCAAAAACTAAAAATTTTAATATCAGCTATTATTTATTGATTAATAAGTATTTGATTTTGATTTATTTATATCTAATGATAACATGATTATCTTCTAAAATAATATAGGAATTTAATGACGTGAATCAATTAATTATATAGTTAAATAATTGGGAAATAATTATATTAGTTATTATATATTAGTTATGTACATGAAAATCAAGAGACACGGTAGTGATTCGCGTGAATGTGCAGCACGAGACCGACCATGTCTCTTGATACGTGTACTACAAGTTCAAGTTTATTCAGGACTTATCAGATCTTTCAATTGATCGTCAGCTCTCGAAAGGCAATGACAAGCTACCTAAGGAACTAAGACTGTATTAAGCCTAAGGAAAAAAAGATTTTAGCGAAAAGTCACGGAAGAACTCTTTAGGTCACTTTCAGATGACGTCTAGGGACTGATGTAATTCCATTTGCTTTCATAATACTTACTAATATACATATTTATGTATTGCTTCATTTTCTAAATTTAATCAAATTGTTCTCCATAATAATTATATGAAAATTTAATATTAATGCGCAAAAAAGTAATAGATCAGTGCGTGAAAATGCGATGGTCGTATTTTCACGAAAGTAATCGCGCGTGCCGGAGAAAAATAACCTTTCCCGTTTACTCTCTACGATCTGAGTTTGCAGTTTTTCAACATCCCCATTTCCGTTTTCCAGGCTTGGTTACGTTCTCGACCGACCATGCAAACTATTACAGTTAGTTGGTCTGACAAAGAACCTGATGGATCGTGCGTAATTAGAATTACTGCAACTGTTCAGAAAAGAGAGAATGGTGTGATTAGCTCTTTTTATCTAACACGTATTACTTTGAAAAATCTTGTGCTTAAAATTATTCAGAATTTCGCATTCTCATTTTAGTTTTGTTGATTTTATCCTCTTTTGGGGATTTTTTTCCGTCGCTTTTATTTTTTTCCACGTTTTGCTTTGAATTTCAACGTTTACTGTTATCGAACAGATCGGGAAAAAAAGCATAAGATAAAGGAAACCGACTAAAAGAATAAAAAGAATTTAATATAAATAATACATTAGTGCTCGTAAGACAAGCATTCATACGAAGGCAATGAGTAAAAGTGTGGAAAACACGAGTAAGAACACGATTGGGAATACAATTGGTTCCTGCATCTCTGCGTAACGCAAATTTTCCGTCCTATTCGCTATGTAAATTTCCGCGAGTTTGTTATCGCGAGACGTTCGACTTTGCGTCCATTCCCTCGTTGGTTTTTCCCCCCTTCCCCATTTTCTATCACTTTGACTTCTCTTTTCTTTTCATTCTACAGAGTTTGAGCTTTTAATGTACGAGGCGACCCGAATAGACGGCATACGAAACCACTTCGTCGTAAATACAGCGAGCGCTGTAGTTTCCATGAGAACGACTGGTAGTGCCTCTCGCTTTAACAATCGGGGCGGCACTTTGTCTCGAGTGCCGCGGGAAAACTAACTACATACGTGCACACGCGATTCGAAACAATTCGACTTTGACCCCCTACGAACTGCAAGCTCATCCGAAAGCATGAACCGTTGAAGATGTATCGAAGAATAGTCGCGATTAACGATAGCATTCAAGGCATTTAAGCTGCATTAAATGGCTAAGTGAAAAGAACCGATACTTTTGAAGTATTTTATTTTTTTGTACTATCTTGCAAATAGTAAACCATTAAGAAATTTCGGTGTACAAACTCAATGTAATGGGAATTAACGGGTGCTACTGGAACACAGGATATTACGTAGTTTGTGTGGTAACTCTCGTTTAAGTAATGTTTGTTAATCTTCTGCCTAATGGTCTAACCAATAAAACTTTGCAAACGCTTAGATTTCAGGAGAAAATTTCTTACATTAATTCACGCACGAATATAATATAACGCGTTAATATAACATAATACAATAAATATTAATTTAACGATGCATTAATTTATATTGTGCAAGGTTGTGTATTATACATGTTGCAATCTAATACATAACAATGGTTTATTATTATAATAATGGTTTATTTATTATAATAAATAAATGCATAAATAAATACAAATACCGTATTATGTGTATCTAATACGCGTTTCATAGATCGATCGTTATTGAGTAAATATTACAGAATTGATATAGAAAAACTTTTAATGAGTAATTTACGTTCTGTTTTTTTGTCTTGTCCGGTTGAGAATTTATTACCTCTTAGCATTTATTCCAAAAAAAAAATTATCTTACTTCCATGAATAATTTATTTCGGATCGAGCATCTTACATGCACTTGTGATAATATTATCTCAGGTTCCGTATCCCGAAATCATTATTAATGACTTCGCAGGCTTCGTTAGAAGTTTTTTACATACCACGAGGAGCGAAAATAGCGCTGCCGGGCAATATGGCGGTACTTGTGCGCGCCATTTGTGCCCGCGTACATTTTAATGAGCTTATATGATTAAAAAAAAAACGCTCAACTCCGTCAAGTCATTGACAAGCTGCAGGTTCATTTTATTTTTGGCTCTCTCGAGCAGCTCTCTTAAAAGCCTTTTTATTCTCGGCGAATAATTGATTGTGTATTGATCGTTGTTAAGAGGCGTATTAGAAAAACGCATGCAAAGTGAATGGAAGATACGCGGTATAGCTTACAAGAGTCCATTTAGAACGCGTCAAAAAGTACAAACCTTTTTACAGCCTTGTACCGACCAAAAAGTAAAATGACGCTCTTACGTCAAGGCGTATTTCTCTTTGTAAGTGGACGGAAAGTGCCTTCTGCACCGGACTCTCTTGGCGCGAATCGTTTCTTCTTGTCGCTGAGAAATACTGTGCATCGTAATACTCAGAAAACCGCGTTCCATCGTGAGAATGTTATTTCAAATCGAAAATGTCAACGCCATATCGGTCGCGCCGATTCTTGTACTTCCTGTACGAGATAGAGTAGGAAGATTTCTGCAGACTGCAGAGTTCTTCTTAGTGTCACGGCTGTGCATATTTCCGCACAAAGAGATACCTTTTATCTACCGAAAGAATGTATGTAAATAAGTCCACGTGTCTTATTCTTTATTTTTTACATTTTCTTTATCTTTTAGACATAAAATTGGATTTTTTTTTAAGGAGTAAATGCCCATCCTTGCATTTGATTACTTAGAGTTATATACGTACATATTTTTTCAGTGATATAAACATTTTATACTCCTTATTTAATGAAAATAAGAATCTTAACTTTTTATTATATTTTTTCTTTCTTTCATTTTTCCTTCTGCAATAATTGTTGAATATGTGTTTTCAAGCAATATAATTTTTTTTAATATTTATTAAAATATCGATTTTATTGTTGAAAAGATCGAAACTCTTTGTTATAAAGCACGTTCTTAAAAACGAATTAAAATATTGGATGTGACGGTTCCCTTTTATCATCTCATACAGATGTCTGTATACTGTTATGTGAAATGTTCAGAAATTACTATCTTTTATCTTTTTAACATTTTGAAGTGTTACAACAGGTGCAACAAATGCTCTTTGATATTTTCTTCTTTTAAAGAAGCGAAAGGATTTTGACATAGCTGTAAGCATCTTTTACGTGTACGGCTACATAAAACATGTTTACCTTTTCCGATATGCTTTCAGCGAAATGCGTCTAATGTCAGTTGCAGACGTGTATTACTTCAGTAATGTGTTACTGAGTTGAATAAGCGTACGTTCTAAATAAATCGAATAAAAAAAATTATATGAAAGCTTTTACACCATTGAATTTTGTAAAATATAACGTCTTATTTCTGATTTAGATTTTCTTGAAAGGTTAATTGCATTTATTATACCATTAACATTAAAAGATACACGTAAAAGGAATTGATCGGTAATTCGACGAACGCGAGTTCGTTCTTCAAGTTGCTGGAAAATAGAAAGGATAATTTGAAAGATTTTGACAACGTATTTTCACACGATACACGATAGCGTTCCGCACTGTGTTGCGCATTGCGTTTTTTTTTTTTTACATGCTTCGCATTCTGGACTCGATGAAACGTGGCGTAATACTCGTTCCTCTGTTTAATCCATCCGGACGGCATGCTTTCTCTCACACGCAGGAAAATTGAGCCACGCGCGAGGGGAAATCATTGACGCGAACGTCGAGAGAAATTACTTCCGTGCCGCCAACGCGTGAAATGACGAAGGAAACGAGTTCGCTGATCGACGCGTCGTGGTTGCCAATAAAAATAGAATACTGCTTTTTGCTACGCTCAGGCGCGATTAATAACAGTCACACACGCATTCGACGTGGTGTAGACCTGATTAAACCCGTTGGGAAAAATATCGTTATCCAGCGGATAATAAGCGATAACAATTTGCGCGCCGACAGGTCGAGTCTATCAATTTTAAATGCGGTCTGCTGCTGACGAGAGAATGGCCGTGCCAGCAATTGCACAGCAATTAATTAATCTTCAGACAGATATGTGAATAATGGATCATATATCAAATGTATAATCCTCGATTAGAATCTGGTAAAATATATCAATAACCAATTCTGCTGCAGATTAATATAATAGATAGATGAATCATGGTTGATTTTACATATGTTGGATAACGTTTCGGTAACATTTGTGCTCTAGCATTTGAAATACAAATATTAATCAAGTGCTGGATACGTATGTATCAATAATCATAAGCATTTGAAGCAACAATTCTCAAAAATAAGAACAAAAATATGAAGAAAACTAAGATAAGATTGTAGTTGAAGTTTTTTTTTAGATATTTATTCTATTTTTATGACTCGAGTATATTCGGATTTTTTATTTTTAATTTGTCTATGATATTGTTAAGATTCCGATGAAATCGTACTTTTAATTATAATAGCGGTATAATTTGTTATTTGTGTTAAAAAGTTGCACTAAGATATGGATGGTACAATAAAATTATTGGTTTACAGATTTACTTTTCATGTGAATGGAAAAAATGCTTTTTGTGTAGTGTCGAATAAACGTACGATTTTTAAACAGGTTTTATCGTATTATAAAACTTGATATATCTGGAATTATTTTCATGTACTTAATATCTTATGATTGAGAAATATGATGGATTTCTCTGTGAAAAAGATATGCGATTAATTTTTTATATATACAATTAATTAATATTTAAAACTTGCATGTCAGTTTCGCTGGAATAATATTATACATAATAAGGGATATTAAATTAACGGCACGATATCCGAGCGCAGCGCACTCATATTCCTCGATGCGTTATTATGCCCGGCTGGAAAATATCCATTAACCCCGGCTATATAGATAATGATCAATAACAATTTATACGCGCGTTGTCCCGACGTATCAGCTTAAAACTCACGCTGCCGATAAAGTGCTTTTATATATAGATGTCTATTTTCAATTAATGCATAAATTTGTGCGCGCACGCGTCTTTCAGTTTACGATTTTTTCTGTCAGCATCGCGATCGCTTAACGACGTATCGCGTTGCGGATATGCATTGTAACGTAAACGCAGTTCGTTGAAAATACAAAAGTACAGATTGATTGGAAATACACGAGCGCGCATCGAAAATACTGTTAGATCGATCTTGCATTACGTTTTCATCAAGAATATTCATTAATTTCTGACAATGTGTAGGCGATGATCAGTAATCGTATGCACGTGTATTCTCTTTGACATTTTAAATCTGCCAACGCATCTTGCATTTCAAGCACCTTTCAGACGTACGTAAAATGCGATGGCAAAATTTATTAATAATTTTTTTCGTTTTTTTATTACACGAGGAAAATGGAACGTTAGTTTATTGCTGAAAATTTTCGGTTACTTGTTCCCAGTGAATGTTTATGCAGAGATTTGCAGAACTTATTATTAATTAAATTATTTAATTAAAAAAAATTACGATACGAAAACATCTCAAAATACACCTGAGTGTACAAAATTGTATATTCAAGCACATACTTTATGTATTTTTATGCTGGACGCGTAGGAGAATTGCATTTTTTGCGAAGTTAAATGATTTTATTACATTTGTTTTGTAACCTGAAGTTACTTTGGCCGCATAAAGAGAAAAGGTAAAATATTTTTCAATAATTCTATATTGTACGGACTTCGATTCGAAGCTTATAAAATTTAAGACAATTTTCTATTCACTCTTCAAATAATTTATTTGACATAATAATAGAGAAAGTCAGCCAAAGAAGTCATATATACATATAATTTTAAACGGACAGGATAACATACAATCATTAGCCTTTTCTCTTTGTAACTATGCAATAAAATATTACTATGAATTAAATTTTACGTTAAATAAAGTTCTTAAAATTCTGTTTTTTTTTATATGTCTTTGGTGCACATAAAAGCCACTTGTACACTGATCTAATTAAAAAAAAAAAAATTAATTCAAATATCTCGAATGATAAAATACGTATTTTGTCAATATGCATAATAAAGCATATTGAAGATTTTATGATATTCGATTAATTTGTTTATGTATTAATATTAAATACATATCTTTAAGTTGATTATAAATAACGCTTTAATATGCATAAGAGCGCACTAGTGCGTCTAATCAAATTTGCACTACAAATATTACAACATTAACAGCAGTTTGATCTTTTGAAGTTTGATTACTTTTGATTCGTAGTCTAAAATTTGATTTGTTTTTCGTTCTTGTCGCAGTTTTTTGTAAAGCCACTTGTGACTGTCATTTAATGTGAAAAGCACAAAAAGTTAAAGGTCTGAGTGGCTGCACTCGTATAATGACAAGAGAGAAAAAGACAGAATGAGAGAGAGAAAAGGTGGGAAGGGGTAGAAATGGCTGCAATGCTCTAGCTGGTTGAGTTCTGAAAAGTTGGCATCGTTTCCAGATTTTAGTTGTTCCACAGAACGAACAGTACGGACAGAGTTTTGTACAAGCTGCCTCGTAAGCAACTCGAACGGCACGTCTTCCGACGGTTTTCGTAACGATCAAACCATCGGATCGGGCATTGATCGAATCTGGCTGCAAATCTCAACTTGCAATTGGCTCTCTCATAATCTCTACTTATTGATACGGTTATAGCTAGCAGTTCAGTTTAAATTTATTACGGAAGTAATTTCTTTAAATAAAACTCTTCACAATTTTATACGTCAAGATAAAAACTAAGCATCGAAATATTTGAACAATTTTGCATATATTTTTTGATAATTAATGTAAAGAATGTATAAATATGATAAAAATTATTTTTTTTTAATTTTATGAAATGTATGTTAGACGTCATTGTTTTAAATTAATAATAACAATAATAAGATATTTAATGCTGTTTTTTTTTCGAGAAAAATATTTTACGTGAATTGTGAGTTTAAATTTTACTTGGTTTATTTGTATAAGTGATTATTTAACAATTAACTTTACATTTAACGTTAACATTATGGATTAACCTTTGCAAACAAGTGTCAGAGGAGCAACATGTTTATCAAGTATACTACGATCCTTTGTTAATTTGATGTGAATTAATCTTAAATGTCATAAATGTTATATTTTGTGTGGTTTCGTAAACGCGCATTAATGTGCAATTAAATTCAAGAGAAGTTTCGAGTGAGTAGTACCTACGAAACGTAACCGTTGGCGTATGTCGTGAAAGTTTGGAGAATTTAATTAATTAGTACAGTAATCAAAATCAAATGGACGTTATTGTAATAATGATTGCAACAGAAGAGCATAACAGCTATTTCTACGTAATCGAATTACAGTTTACAATTAATAATGAAATAAAGACGTTTTATATTTCTTTCTTACGCTAATTTTTTAAAACATATTTTAATAATTTTCGTGACAATGTCGCATTGATAGTATTACCATTGCTTGATAATATAAATGTATTAGACTTATATATATACTTGTTTATTAAAATTATATTTATATTATTATGATGATTTTAAAAGCTATAGGTATATAAGAAGAAAATATAAAGAAATTTTTTGTTTTTTTTAATGAAAAAATAAATTTGTTTTTTATACATCTTATTATTCATCCTATTATACATTATATTTTAATAAGACTTTCATCACGATTACTATATTTGTACACGATTGTTGTGAAACTAGTACGGTCATTATTCTCCAACTTCCTTGCTGGACTCCAGCATGTTTACATTGCTCCATGGTATCCGTTTGGATCAACGATACTTTAATCCTCTAGTAAGCTTCGTTTCGAGGAACCTTAAACCTTGGATTAGCCGGACGAATTAAGTCGAAATATCTCTACGCGCGCGTTCGATTTGGGTTAATCTTTCATCGCGAAATATTATGTTACTCGTTGTGCAGTTACAATTACAAAATACAAATTTATCATGACTTTTCTATTTATAATAATGTGGGTATGTTTGCTTAATGCATTGACCGAAATAAAACTAGTTTATTATTTGTATTATATGTTTGGATTAAATTTGAAATTGTTTAAACACTATACAATAATTATACGTATTCATAATATAACTACTAATTATCTTAAAAGTACGTTGTGAAATGATATTGCTTAATTGGGAGTGGGAATGAGAATCATATGGTAAAACGACATGCCAAAAGTGAGAACGGACGTGCTATTCATGTCAAGCTGTAAATTTACAAGCTGTTTTCCAAGCTTTTGTCCTCTCGCCTTTTCGATTCGATACACGATATACGATCTACTCGATAAATGGACCTTTTAAATAATGCGCTCCCCGCGGAAGTCACGCTCGTAAGGTTGCAACTGAATAAACATTCGAATTCACAGTCCTACTTCCGCTTTCATGTTCATCCGTTACCAGAACAACAATTTACTTCCGTAGCCGTGAGTTATTTTACAGCTTGTCGCCATAAAAGTGTGCGATGTTCGTGTAAGTGGGAGACAGGATAAGAGCGAAATCGAACGGTCTGGGAAAGAACATTCAATAAAAAGAATCGTCTTAAGGGAATGCTAAAGTTGTCCTTTTTTACCGATAATTTTATTTCTCACTAATCTTTTAATTGTATTTACAAAATTAAAAATCTTTCTCTAGAATTAAAGTATAGATGATAATAAAACCGGGCCGTAACGATTTTGTAGGAAAAACGACGAAAAAATTTTAAATTGTCGGCTTCTGGCGTCGACTCGTAACAAAATGTGTCTGATGTAAAAATTTTAGACCTTGTACGCACAAATCAAGCCTGGGACCAAGTGAAACAAACATTTAGGAACAATACTACGCTTTCAGATTGAGCGTATAGGCGTTTTAATAAAAAAATTTAATAAGTACGAAACTTTCGTGTCTGAAAAGAGCAATGTGAAAAAATTCTTTAAAAGTCTTGATATAAAATTCAATTCATAAGCTCTGATATTAATACATGAAGTTTAATTTTGGAAAAGAATTTTTAAATCTATAAAAGAAATACATACAAAATTTTGTTAATGATGTGCACGGAATAACTCTACATTATCGATCTCGATCAAGTTTGACTAGCAGTTTAGCATCTCCTTAAGTACAGCTGCTGCGCTTCATATTAAAGCGTACAAAAAACGAAGTATTTTTATAAACAATTTTCGGTAAATATAGCACAAAATAATTATTTATACTTCTTTTGTAATATATACATATAAATCCCGAATTTTTAAAATGAAAACTTGTTTCCGAGCAATATTTAAGTAATTTTGATATAATTTTTTAAAATTGAAGTAATAAATACAGAGTAAGAATGAAAAAAAATACATTATAGTACAACTTAAATCTATATTTTTTAAAATAATAAAATAAGTCTATTTTTGCACATAAGTTTTCTTATCTAGGACTTTTATGGTCTTAATTGCAAAATATATATTAATTTGCAATATTTTTAATGATGTTAATAACTCTGCATGCGTATTTATCATTCATGTTTAAAGCACAGTAGTAATATGCAAATGTCATTAAGCTTGATTAATCCGCGATATCCCGCGTTTAATTTCCGTACGAGCTCTCATAATAATTATAAAAGATAAATCAGAATACGGTGTTGTTCGAGACTGTCGTTAACCCAGTTTTGATAATAAGAGCATGTTTCGCGCGTAGGATTTTCATAAATCTTTTTTCATTTATACGTTACTAGCATGTACATACGTGCGCAGCAATGAATAGACGTTGATTGACTTGATTATGATAACGAGTATCTGCGAAAATGGGAAATAGTATATCCTCGATTCTTAGAAACACACATGACAGAAATAGAATGTGAAATCTTTCGTTTTATTATAATTACATATAAGGGAACATGAGTATATATTGAAAATGGAAAGTAAATTAAAATAATATTGGAAGTAAATGGTAATAATTTCTAGACTTACACTTTTTAATAAATAGAATAACAGAAATTTAAATACTTAATTTGTCAAATCGGTGATCATGTCTTTTCAAAACCAATTCTTTTGTACCTTGTTGAGATCTACACAAGAATGTGTTTTTTTATGATTAAAGAACTACAAAGAGTGACGTGAGCATTACAAATAACTACTATAGTATAAAGAATTGTTATGCAAAATTTTTTCAGTATTTTCATGTCATTACTGATCAAAGTCTCTTTGTACTCTTTTTATAATGATAACCTACATACGTGGCGACAAAGTGATCATTTCAATATACAATATAAGAATGAAAAACAATGTTTATTCAGTATATATAAGAGCGAAAAAGAAAAGAGGAAATTGTAAGAGACAGAGAAATGGAGAGAGAAGTCTTGTGAAGAAACTTACTCGATTAAATCTAATCGAATTGCGATACGCGAAACTTCACACATTCTTTGCCTGTGAATTGTGCACGCGCATTCTTCACCTTCGGAGATCAAGGGGCATATCGAATTGCTTGGTCATTCCAATCACGTAGTCGAGTTACAGCGGTCCCCCGAAGATCCAAAGTAGCTGCTAGTGCAGTTCAGCGCTTTACAGTTTGCATGCTCGTAGTCGTTGATTTACGAACGTGCGCGAAGAGGACCACGGAATGTAATAGCGGACCTAGGTTTGTTATTGCCAGTGCAACAATCGTTTGTATGCATTACTCTTTGTGCTCGGCTTTATGCATATAATCTAGACGCTGGAACGAAGACTTGGTCGTTACCAAGACAATGTACGGACCATGTTGAGAAGCACTCTGCTTCACAGCGTTGTTATGACATTATTACAAATCTCGTTGATGGAAAAGGCAATGAATTATATAATGTCACAAGTTACACAGATTATATATTATCTTAGTATATTGGTTCATTGGTTCAAATACATTTTATATTACAATCTTTTTTAAAAACCATACATGCGCTTTAATTTTATATATTTTATGTAGATTATAATATGGAATACGTTAAAAAATGTGTAATATAACATTTATTGTTGTCCAAAATAATGTTTTTAATAATATTTTAGATCGACATTCACAGTTGAATCTTATATCTAAGATTATCTTAAGTATTGTTTCAAGATGTCATCAATTAATTATAGAGTCATATTAGCATCTTCATACATTACTTGAGATAGTCTTGAAATAAGAACTTAACTATTGGCCCTAGACAATTTAATAATTTCATTTTTCACATTTAGTTGCTAAAGAATTTATATTAAAGGTTTTCCCCAAAAATAATTCGCAATAATAATGAATACTTCATTTCGTACTTGGACAATTTAATATTAAAATTAAAGACTGATTTTCATATCGATAAAATAACGAATATAATTAATAATATGCGCTAGAATACGAGAATAAAATATTAAAACGCTTAAAAGATGATGCCGCATGGAAACATTACGTCTTATGCGAAAAATCTTCTAAAGTATTTAATATATTTTACGAGAGTATTAAAAGTGCTTGTAATATAATTGCGATAAATATCGGAATAATCAAAATGGTTTCGGATCTTCTTTAGTTCTACAAATTTACTTAATAAAATTGAGAAGCGTATTGCACGCTTTACCGCCGTGTAACCACGAACGCCTCGTCGCAGGAGAAACGACCAATATCGGGTCAGACAGATGTTCCTTCGTCGCCGCGTGAATTATCGACTTCGCTCCTTCGTGCGCAATTCCTCCTGCCGGCGTTAGGAAATATTGAAGAATTTGCATATTCCGCATCTCGTACGTGACTGCTCACGACATAACTAACAAGTTTTTTTATCTGTTTTATTTTTCATGTTTCACATCGGGACGATGACGATGGGCCCGTATTCATCCACGGCGCTGCTGATAACTTGCTGGTGATAACGACGACTCTCTACGGTGATGGTGATTGCGGGGACACATTAATGCATATTGGTGACATGTATACATACATACATATACGTTGACATATTTACTTAATTTATTTGAAAATCTTGCGTTTATCTATGAATATTTATTGTTGAAAATATTGCATGATTACCTCGTTTGTTACCTATTATTATCATCTTATCAACTTGTTATGAATTATTATTTGTATAAACTAACGCTTGTAAATTATTAACAACTGAATGGACATTCTCCGTATTTTATCGTATATTTTACGGGTTATCTCGCACGGGCTATTATCATGTACCGTTACAATCACTTCACTATTTCCTCGAAAACTTTTGCGACCGTACCCGCCCTTTATTGGACGCCACTCGCGAAATTATCGCGCGAATCTGCATTTACACGCCGGTACCGTCTGCGGTTCCGTCCGCAAACTCCATCGTCACGAACGATCTCCGCGTTAAATTCCGCAAATGTCGACTGCTTCCCGCTACGCTATGTTAAACCGCGTATCGTGTGTAAACGAAACGACGTTGCTTTCACGGACGAATTTGCGCCATTGATACATCCGTGCCCGCTCGAACGAACCAATCCCTGCTGATCCACTCGTTAATTACTCTAAATCCCTTTAAATTGATCACTGTTGCGGCGGCGACGCCATTACAACTCATCGATCGATTTTCGATACGCGACCACCTGCACTTTTCTTTTGTGCCCTTCCATAATTTATGTGCGGTTTGAACATCTTTCATCCCCATTTCCCATGTCGCACCTCACTGCGGCGTCTATTTATTTAATATTTCACTTTTCCGCCCCGTCTGTATCGATTATTGTCAATTAAAACGTTAATACAATTTTGCTCGATTTATATATCACTTTGCCGTTTGGCAATGGTTCGTTTAATTCTATTTTTACGTCGCTCGCGTTGTGCGGTTTTTCTATTTTTAACTGGACAGCCCTGTTGTCAGGCACCCTGAAGACCTATCAACGCGCGGCTTGCGACGAGGAAACGATGACGTTGAAATGCCCGCCCGGTACAACTATCCTTGTCGAGCACGCTCAATATGGAAGAACGGGAATGTACGGCATCACCAAATGCAATTCGTCCGTTCCTCCGATGATTGCAGGGGACAAACCGACGAATCATACATGCATCTGGCCACAATCAGTGCAGGTATGTGCCAATGAAATTTACTAATTCCGCAGGTAAATGCTGATCGAGGAGAGTAATCATTTTTAAGCTTATTGAAAATTATTACAGCATGAGCGTATTGGGTATAATTAATTTATCTGACTTAGAGAACATAAAAAAAATTAAATTTTATGACAATTAAAGTATAAACATTTTTTTATTTTTTAAAAATAATTAAAGGTTTTAATTGATTATGGTACATATTCAATTATTATGGCTAATAAGATGACTTTTTTTTAAGTTAAATAATAACATTAGAAATTTTTTAAAGTCTGAATTAGTGAAGTTTTATTAATTTGCGATGTTCTACTTACAATTGTGATTATTATCAGTAACTATCACTAAAAAAACACAATACATATGTCAGAAAATATAACATTGAAATTATTCACTGTTATTCAACGAATGATATACTGACTCCAATTTAAAGACTATATATTAACGTTAATATTGAATTTTATCATAAAAGTTGGCGTTAAACTATGCCAATGTTGAAGTGCGACTTGACATATTCTTTTCTGTCGTAAGTTAAAAGGCTGATCACATAGGTATTTCTTGTGTAATGACGTAGCGCACAAACTTCGCAAATTTGCTAAACTTGCTAAGGCATGATTCCATTCTTCTGCGGAAAGTTTAATATTTGGACGTACTTTAAATTCCGATTATCTTCTGATTCTGCCTGTTCAGCCCCCGCGGAAAGGAAGTTCCGCGAGTCCAAACTCCCGTTCAATCTGAGCCGCTTAAATTTGGAAGTTCCGAAGAATTCTAACGTCGATCAAATATAGGATGCGTTATATCCGTTTCATAACATCACGACATCGTTACGATTGCTCGTTCCACCCTGATACAGTTGAAAGAGATTTTACGCCGCCATTCACGCTTGTTCCATTTCTATCACAACACTCTCG
Source organism: Monomorium pharaonis (assembly GCF_013373865.1). Taxonomy (NCBI): domain Eukaryota; kingdom Metazoa; phylum Arthropoda; class Insecta; order Hymenoptera; family Formicidae; genus Monomorium; species Monomorium pharaonis. Next base: position 2,454,627 of record NC_050470.1, on the reverse strand, counting down.
TTTCTCCTCTTTGCTCCGAAACTTTATTCAATGTTTTACATTTATTAGCTCTTCGCGAACTCCTCAATTCTAATCCGAAGGAGGGCGTGGATGATATATTCATCCCACTTTCGTCTTTCTCTCGTTCTATCTAGTGTGAGTACCGAACTGGAAAGAATCGTAAACTGAGTTCCACCTCTTCTGGGTTAACCTTCGTACGCTTCAAGCATCGTAAACCTCGCTTGAACGCCTGAACCTGTGTATGAATCAGGGCGCAGTCATTCTTATCTTTCGGATGATTTTACATGAGATCGAGATTGCCCCATTGTGATGATTTTAATCAATTTTTCCGTTTGCACGCGCGCATTGAATATAGAGAGACTCAGTAAAAAATTCTTTTACACATAAAACTTATTGTACGTGTTTAAATTTAAAAAGCTGTAACATTCCATGTTGCAGCTATGATATTCTCGCCTCTGCTTTTATTTTTCATTTTGTTTGTGCAATTTTTCAAAATTGTCAGTGAGTTCGATTTGAACGAAACTAAGGGAAGAAGCTACGTCAAAAGACGACGTAAACACGCAACTCAGACTGTAACTGTAAACATCGTCAAAGGAGCTCTCGCGAAATTTTCGCGGGAATGGTAATCGAGCAAGTCGGGAAGTCGAGCATCGGTGTGTACGATTTATTCTCTCAACAGGAATGCAACGGCGGGAAGAAACCCCACGAGAAAAGTCCGCGGAGAATGCGCTCGTACGAAAACTTGTTTTCTTTGAGCTTAATTCACTGGCAATTATGGCTCTCGCGCGAGACCGGGAAAAGGGATACGTCCCGCGCTGGTCTAAAATCTTGCTTCGCGAAATAATGGCAACTGACCTGAAAACGGCACCCCTGTGGTTCTCGGAGCGTGCAACTGACAAATTCGTTTGAGGCCGCGCGAGCCAAAGATACGAGGGTGGAAGCGGTTTAACGAGATTGTCAGTAAGGTGTTCTCTTAGAGTATATGCGTTTTTAGACTCTTTTTTTTATATTAAATTATTCGTTTGTGTCAGTGACGATTTAATTTAATTCAAGTGAGAACCGAGCACAAAAATTAGTGGCGATCTTTTGCGATTTCTTTAAACTGAACTTGTGCTCTTTGTGATGAAACTCGGGTGTTACGGACGGTATAACAAAGAAAGTTTTAGATTTACGTTAACATTATTGAGCAACGGTCTTCGAAAGGATCAGACGTCTCTTGATAATTCAGAATGGTCGCCGTTTATATACTCTCACGTAAAAAAGTGACGTTTTATTCGTGTTGCGATATAATAACTTATCTTTGGTATACAATAAAAATCTCTGCCGGTATCCATCGGTTTGCGGTTTTCGCGGGTCCGCGTATCGATTTCATATTTCATATTCCACTGACCGAGGAAGGAACTATTGTACGTATGATCCCACTAGAATGTGAAAATGGAGTAACTCTTTTATTTCGTCGACGATCTTCTATCCTCTTCTGCAGATCTTGCTTTTCACGAGATTTACGCTTTCTCTTGCGCATTGCGCGATATTTTTTACCCGCTGGACTATACGGTTTCGTCCCACGACGCTTGCTCCTCAAGGTATAAATTTCATTAAATTTGACCTTTGTCTTATTTTTTTTTGCTTTAACATGTACGCGTGATATATTATTGCCGGAATTGTATTAAGAAATAGAATCTTTGTTGTTTTCCAAAGAGAAACTTATGTCGAACCGTAAAGTAGTGGGTATAGTTTTACGATGCACTTGATAACCCGCTTTACGCCAATGACTGTCTATAATGTTTTCAGCGGGATTTATAACGCTCTTTTCTGCAGGCAGATTGTAACGTATATACGGCAGAGAAAACCAATGGTCGATAGTCCAGCGGGTCAAAATCGTGCAAGTATCTATGGTCTACCGCAGAAGTATCTTCTTCCTGAATGATTTATTTAGTTTCTCAACAATAGGTCGACTCATAAAACAAGTCTATAGTAGTAAGTATATTAAGCTGGCTGAGTTATATTATCAAAACACATCAATTTCTACATTGGAATTATTTGCTATTTTTTGCTGAAAAAAAATTTTTTTTGCTCTAGCAAAAAAAAACCAGGGGCTAGATAGCTTAATATTAAAATCGTATATAAACTAAATAAATTAAAGAATTATCGATACATGAATTTTTTGCTAATTATTTGCTATCTTTTGGTGAGAAAAAATTTTTTTTCTCGCTAAAGGCTAGCAAATAATAAGCAAAATAATTCACGTGTGTGAAGTTAGCATCTCAAAGTTTAGCATTTCATAAAAAAACTGCAGAATTACTTGCATTCAGCATAGTTCTACAGTTCTTGATAGGTTTCAACAATAGTTCCGTTGAATTACCTATTTTAATTAAATTTTTATAAATGAGATGCTAACTTCCAAAATCACATAATAGCATCTCACCGTATTTTGAATATACGACCACAGAGAAGACTAAATCTATAGAGTTCTATCGTTTAGAGACGTCCTAATAGTTCTAATGATTAAATTAATAAAAAAAAATTTTTTTTGTTACAAAACATACGTATATATGCGTATACGTCTGCGCACGTGGATTTGGTGTAACTGGCATCTCAGATAGACAAAATTAATTAATTTAAAAAATTTAGAAAGTATTTTTCAACAACTATCTTGATGGAAAACTTGTATTTATAGGTCTAGACGTGAGATGCTGGTCGAATGTCGACAGTTCTATTTCTTTTAACGCAGTTCCCATATAGATACGGACGTGTACAATGATTTTCTAAAGAGTTCCGGTGATATAAATAATTAAACATTTTTTAAACAATTATTTTGCCCGAAAAATTTGAATTTTGAGGGCTAGACGTGAGATGTTGTTCAAATATCAACAGTTTTATTTATTTTAACGCAGTTTTCATATAGTTCCGGACGCGTACAATAATTTTCTAAAAAGTTCCGGTGATATAATTAATTAAAACATTTTTTAAACAATTATTTTGCCCGGAAAACTTGAATTTTGAGGGCTAGACGTGAGATGCTAATCGAATATCGACAGTTCTATTTCTTTTAACGCAGTTTCCATATAAATACGGACGCGTACAATAATTTTCTAAAGAGTTCCGGTGATATAAATAATTAAACATTTTTTAAACAATTATTTTGCCCGAAAAATTTGAATTTTGAGGGCTAGACGTGAGATGTTGTTCAAATATCAACAGTTCTATTTATTTTAACGCAGTTTTTATATAGTTCCGGACGCGTACAATAATTTTCTAAAAAGTTCCGGTGATATAATTAATTAAAACATTTTTTAAACAATTATTTTGCCCGGAAAACTTGAATTTTGAGGGCTAGACGTGAGATGCTAATCGAATATCGACAGTTCTATTTCTTCTAACGCAGTTTCCATATAAATACGGACGCGTACAATAATTTTCTAAAGAGTTTCGGTGATATAAATAATTAAACATTTTTTAAACAATTATTTTGCCCGAAAAATTTGAATTTTCAGGGCTAGACGTGAGATGCTGTTCAAATATCGACAGTTCTATTTATTTTAACGCAGTTCTCATATAGTTCCGGACGCGTACAATACTTTTCTAAAAAGTTCCGGTGATATAATTAATTAAAACATTTTTTAAACAATTATTTTGCCCGGAAAACTTGAATTTTGAGGATTAGACGTGAGATGCTGGCCGAATATCGACAGTTCTATTTCTTTTAACGCAGTTCCCATATAGATACGGACGCGTACAATAATTTTCTAAAGAGTTCCGGTGATATAAATAATTAAAACATTTTTTAAACATTTATTTTGCCTTCAAATTTTTTGGGTGAGACCGGAAGAGACCGGGAGAGACGGGGAGAGACGGGGAGAGACTGGGAGAGACGGGGAGAGACGGGGAGAGACGGGGAGAGACGGGGAGAGACGGGGAGAGACGGGGAGAGACGGGGAGAGACGGGGAGAGACCGGGAGAGACGGGGAGAGACCGGGAGAGACGGGGAGAGACCGGGAGAGACGGGGAGAGACGGGGAGAGACTGGGAGAGACGGGGAGAGACCGGAAGAGACGGGTAAAAACGGGGAGAGACGGGGAGAGACGGGGAGAGACCGGGAGAGACGGGGAGAGACCGGGAGAGACTGGGAGAGACGGGGAGAGACCGGGAGAGACGGGTAAAAACGGGGAGAGACGGGGAGAAACTGGGAGAGACGGGGAGAGACGGGGAGAGACCGGGAGATGTGTTCTGATGATATGGCTCAGCCAGCTTAATATACCTGTCTGTAGTAAAATGTTCGTAATCTATTTACTATGTTCTCACATCTGTCGGATCATATTTATCATGGGTCGGATCATAACTATGGGCATTTTATGGAGTTTCAGAAGATTTTTCTTCACCATTTATCGCTTTTGAGTCTAAGTTTACGTAAAATTTAAATTTGTTTAATTAAACACAACATTTAACAAGTAGAAATTCGTATAACTGTAAATTGAATTGGCAAGAGCATTTAGAAATTATATAAATTATTTTAAGTGATTAATATAAAAAATACTTATACAAAAAAATAATATAAAGATACTTATACAAAACATATTACTATCGCGCTAATAAGTTATTTTATATATTTTCTTTAAACATTATAAAATAAATAAATAACGCGGCAATGAGGTTTTCAAATACAAGAAGCCTAATTTAATCATAATTCTAAAAATGAACTTTCTCTTTGCATCAACTTTTCTAATTTTGATTTGGTTTAATAATAACATGTTTATCGAAACGCGAGATAAAGTGTGCTGTAAATACATGTCTGGTTAAATGTAGATATATCCGTATTTATTATAAAAGAATTGACGTATGATTCGTTCGAGACTACATTGTGATTACGCGATCGCTCGCGCCATTGCTTGCAATGCACACGAGAAATTCCTCGCTCTGATGACGCTCCTGTTTTCCACGATGGAAGCGTTTCCGGCACGAGTGCACGTGAACGAATCAGCGCGGCGGCGGTACTTTTCCCGGTGCAGGTTGCATGGGAATTTTCGATGCTGGGAAGGCGTATCCTTGAATGAAGGCGTATTCCCTGCAGAACCATAAGGAGAGTTCGACTCGAAAGTGGCTCCGTGCCTCGCCGAGCGATTCGAATCTCGCGAAAGGGCTTTTCCGCGCGAGTGCTTACCCTCTGCGCAACTTCTCGGCGACATACGTCGCTGCTTCCATAAGGAGGTAGGAATCTAAAGTCGCGGCTTGCCGGAATAAAGGCGACGGAGGCGCTCGCGCGCATCCGTAGACGCGTTCTTCCGTGAGAAACGTATGTAAATCGCGACCGAAGGGAGAAGCTCGGAGGCTGAAGTGGATGTGCAAATATCGATAACGAGGAGTCGCGGAGGTATTTACGTATAAACGGGCGAACATTACGAAACACGAGTAGACTTTGACGGAATTAGGAGTAGAGCTGAATAAAGGGAGATCGGTTTGTCGACTGAGGCAGGGACCAAGGGAGTTAGAATCTAGAACGTTTTACGGTCCCGGCTTTGTTGCGAGGTCAGACGTCTATGTATTCCACTCCAAAGATTGAGATCCGATATGCTGATCCTTCCAGTTTATAGTTCGATTTTATCGCCCTGAGGACTTACGTTGGTTTCGTGGCGCCTTGTACATTTAGTTTGCGACGCTATAAGCCGAAGTTCTTATTCCTATCGCGCACATCACATATAAATAATACTCCAAGCGAGCGTTATATCTCCTACAATATAACGAGGTCTCTGTGTACTGCTAATCACGTTGCCTTATGGCGAAACGCAGTAGCTCGACTAATATCAAGCCGATGGTCCGACCTGGGCTGTGATTGGTTTGTTAGTTTACAGTATCGGGTCCCCGTACAACAAGCGAGAGAAACGTAGCGGTTTAAGGGAATTACGCGTCCTGACTTTGGCCCCTGGGGTAAAGTTGCTCGACGGAACGGTAAACGTTTACTTATAGTGACGGACGACATAGAAACGGTCAGAATGTATCGACGCACGCGGAAAATCGATTTCTCCCACTGGAGTACCCTACCCTCACCGCATGCACGTGAAATGCAGGAGAATGGCCCAAGACGGAAACTCCGGAGAGCCGATAATTAGATGGATATCGTACATATGCGAGAGCACATACGCGATCGAGTCGCATGCGAGAATCCCAATGCGAATGTGTCGGTGTAGCAGCTTGAAACCTGGAAACGTAATTTCCACATTTCCCACGATAAGTCTTCCTTCTGTCTTCCTGCACCTCTCAGGGGATATTACTATTATTAAAACGAACGTTCTTTCCGCGTTTTCGTCAGTGTGTTCATCGATATTTAATTATCGGACGTAAATGAATTCAGCCGGGAACAAAAAGTGTATTAACATGCAACGGAGATAACCATAACCATTTTCTATTAACATAAATTAAAACATGAAAAAATTAATTTGTTTGGCTGAGATTTGTAAAATTTCTTTAAAGTCATCTCGCGTTCGTTTCGAAAAGTTGCATTTTTACTTTTGTATTTTATTCTATGACATAGAATTTTATGATATAGACCTGCGCGGTATCCCGATTAAAATTACTACACGTTTCATTAAGATGCCGCCCATACAACCCGATTAAATTGCGTTTAACGTAATCAAGCTTGAACGAGGCATTGTAATTCGAGCCTTCGCACGCAATTAGCCGATTGAAAATGGAATCCTAGGAATTCTCGGCGAATATCACCAAATGTGTGTGCGAATATCACCCAAACAGTATCGAATAACCGATGACTTATCAGAAGCATGGAAGGATAATGTTACTCGCTTTTGAAAGCTCAAGCTTCAAGTGGAAATTTTCTTAATTAAAAAACCGATAGAACCCTTTTTTTTTTTCTTTTACGACGCTCATGTTCGCGATTTTATCTCTTCCGTTTTATCTTCCGCAGGATTCCATCGTCGTATTTCCGGATAACGTTGAAAACGCGTTCCCGGCATTCCGTTTCCGGCGAAAGTTGCAACATGATTTTTATTTCACTTTTTGTTAAAAGTTCGTAACCGTTTATTAACTGACCCTTTTGCTTTAATATTTTTTATCCGAATGTTCACAATTTATCCTTTGTCAGGAGGATGTTGGAGAATTAAAAATTCAAACTTAAAAATTCAAGCATTTTTATTTATAACTCTACGAAGCCCATCGCTCATCTTGTCGATTTATTCTTGCATTCCACGCAAATATTGGCATGTGACATACGATTTCGTTATGTAGATTGACCCGAACGATATTAGTTTTACTTTGTCCGGCAGCTTTTTATAAAACAGCAAAAATAATCTCATTTTAAACTCAAACTCATTGGGGAAACGCTCAGCCACAAAATTAAGGCTTTTATTTCATGTAAAAGCTAACTGATTCAGTTGCAGTTGTCACAGTTTGTCCACCGCTGCTGATATACTCTTTTTTTTTTATCCAGACGAATACCCTTTATAGCCGTTGCAATAAACGCGGCAAAGGGTACAATCACTGTAATTTCAAGCTTCGACTTCAAAGCACCATCGAGCTAGATTATTCCGTTGGGTCATCTGTTTGTTCACGTTATTCCGATTAACTTCTCTTAAATTTCTTCTCTTTTTCTCAGTGATCTGTGTATAATAAATTAATGCTAATTTTAAGATTTTTATTTAGAATTCTAAAAGGTTTTAACAACTTGTGTTTTTTTAGATATTTTTTTCCTTTAGATATTTTAATTACAATTTTAGCAATTTTGCGGTAATTTAAAATAATACATATGTATATTTGTGACTATAAATTATTAATCATCTCCGCAACTTATTGTGCTAAAAGATTTTCTTTTACCTTAATGCAAATTTTCTATCCAATACAGCGGGATTTAATTTAATTTACCATTCAATTAAAAAAAGATGTACGGGATATTACTTTCATAGAATATTACATTAAAACTGCAAACATTCGTTAGCGATATAATTTGTTGCTCGATCAGAAAAGATATAAAATGATTTTGCAATTCTCATCGATTCCGATCGCAAAATGAACAGATTTTCTCATTGACGCGTCAGCACTCACTGTTGCAGATGGTGGTCGGAGTCTGTCAGAAAAAGCGGCAGTGCAAGTTCAACACTAACCCGAAGACTTTTCAAGGTGATCCTTGTCCCGGATTACGAAAGTACCTCGAGGTTGCGTACAAATGCCGTCCCTGTAAGTACTCTCATCCGTATACTATACATGCAAATGCACCTATACGTACGTACGTAAGTTCGCACGGATGCATGCGCGAACGTGCACGAGTAGACGCGAGATCGAGCTTTCCGGAGAAAGAGAAGGGATCGTTTTTCTCCGAGACATCCGATTTCTTTTTAGGCGAGCATCGAGCATTAGGTTGGTTCGCCGCTCGCATAAGAGCCGGCGATATCGATGAAATTCCTCGCGCGACACGCACGACGGATCGACGGAAGGGGAAATTCTCAGGCGCGACGTGATCCGGGAGACTCCGACCGATTCCGGTGGAGGCTGCGGGAATATTTACCGCGGGTGAAAACGTAATTTTGCAATCATTCCGAGACCTAGTAAGAATTCAAGTTGAAATCGAAGCTTCGCTATGAATAAAATAACTTTCTGTCGGAATTTTTTATTTTATTAGCGTTTGTCCACATTTTACGGCGGGTTTATTTACTACTCTTTATGTTAATAGATAAGACTAGTGATCAAGCGTATATGGTAAAAGAAGTGGAAAAATTTGAATTAAAATTATTTATTTCTTCTTGACAAGTCGATTTTAATAATTTTACTTTGGACGTCAAAGCTTATAAATTTTTTTGTCTTGTATTTGCTCTGTATGGAATTTCACTGTACTTATTATGCTGAGCTTAGCGCGGGTACGACAAAACTGTGCGTTTGAACTATAACAGTGATATCAGTAATTTATACGTATACGGATCCAACATAAAAGCAAAGCAATGAGGACAACCTGTTGCAGTAACAAGCTTTAAGTAATTTTTGCTATGGAGTATAGTAAATACTCCATCGCGGTGCGTTTTACATTCCGGTAGGTCCGTATTAGTTCCTGCATCCGCGCCCGAGCCACAGTCATCTCATTGTTTACTGCGCACACGGTAAATCCAAGTGCTTTTTCGGGGCACTACTGGCAGCGTTAAATCACTCTCCTGAACAAAGGTGCGTCAGTTTCGCGTGCTGAAAAAGATTCCCGGCAGAACATAAGCGCAAGAAATACGGTTACCAGCGGTTTGTTTTAGTTCGATACGATAAGAGAATGTTAAATAGTAAAACTTTATATTTTTTTGCCTTTCTTCACAATTTCAAATATAGACATTGGATTCTATAATTTATAGAAAATATTGAACTTATTGTACATTGTAAGTATTATTGACATTTATTTTTTGAGTTAAATGAATGGCAGCAATATACCTATATTTTTAGACACAATTCGATTATTTACAGTTTGTAGGTTTGTGATTTAAATCGCGGATTTACCACGTTACATGTTACACTTTTAAAAATATTGCGTTTACTTTTTGATGCCATTTCCACCGAAACAAATCTGATAACACTGAAGCACTAAACATTATTTTCTATATTGTGTTTTTATATATATTGTTAACAATATATGACATAAAAGTTATTTTATTTTCTAAAAATGTCATTTTGTACTTTGAAATGAATATTTTTTTAATCTACAAATATCGGCAAAAATCGTAAAAAATGAAAATTGTCATATTTTAAAACTTTTGTAAACCAATTTTTTAAGTGATTCAC